>NC_137772.1:170566071-170610567 GCF_963455305.1 Plecotus auritus
GAGCCTACAACTCTGGCATGTGCCCTGACCAGGAATCGAACCAGCAACCTCTCGGTGAGGGTGTGTGGGACAACGCTCAACCAACTGAGCCACACCTGCCAGGGCTATCCCCATTTTTAAAATCAGGAAAACATGGAAGCTCAGAAAAATTAACTGAATAACTTGCCCTAGGTTCCACAGCTAATGATTGGTGGGATCAAATCCAGGCAGTCTGTCTCCAAAATTTACGTTCTTAATCGCTGTGCACTGCTGCCTCTCCTTACCTTAGAACCCAGAATCTTTACACATGCTTTTTGCTGTAGTGCTGCTGCCACCCCCTATTCCCCACATCTTCATCTAATTAACTGCTAGTTGCCCTTCAGTAGTCAAACATCATTTACCCAAGGAACCCTTAGGTGTAGGATAGGTTCTCTCTACCCACACATCGACAGACTACTTTTTAAATGCCTTCATAGGACTCTATACTTTTTTAAAAAATTAATCAGTTAAGTATTATGTATATGATCATTGATTGCCTTGTTTCCTTACTAGGTTGTAAGCTTCATGTGGACAAAAACTCTATCTGTTTTACTTACGATTATTTCCCTGTACCTAAACTAATGCTTTACATGCAGGGGGTACTCAGAAACTATTTTTTAAATGAATAAATTTAGTAAGACCTGAAATAAGGTAGTGGCTACTTGGAAGGGAATAATTTAAAAGAAATTTGGGATATAAAATTGTAAGTATTTATAGATCAGTTAGATGTGGGAGGAATGAAAGATGACTCCAAGATTTGAGTAGTGATACCTTTAGTCCAGTTTGGTAAGAAGAGAAGAAGCCAGTTTTGTGCAATAGAGAAGATAAATTCAGTTTTGGGCTTAAGTATCTTTGAGACATGCACTTGCAGATGTTTGGTAATCATAACAAAGCAAAATAAAGAAGAAGAAAAAATACATGCTCTGGCTGATGCTTCTAAGTGGTTAGAATGTCAGCCTTCGCACCGAGGGGTCGAAGGTTCGATTCTGGATCAAGGGCATGTACCTGGGTTTTGGGTTTACTCCCCGCTCCCAGTCGGGTTCGTGTGTGGTAGGCAACCAGTCGATGTGTCTCTCTGACATTGATGTTCTCTCTCCCCCTTTCTCCCTCCCTTCCACTCTCTGAAAAGCAATGGAAAAAATACCTTCGTGTGAGGATTAACAAAAAAAAGGGAGAGAGATGCCTGGTAATAAGTTGGAAATGTGAGGCTCCTGTTTAAGAGTTGAAAGCTGATAATAAAGGTTTGGGACTTACTCAAAAAAATATTTATGGGGTGCCTACCATATGCCAGCTAACGGGTGCTGGAGATATAGTAATGAACAAAGTAGACAAAATTCTTCCTGTTGTGGAGCTTATGTTTTGCTGGGGAAGGCACAATAAAGTAAAATGTATAGTATCAAATAGTGGTAAAGTCTATAGTGAAAAATAGGAAAGAAGGCTAGGAAGTACAGTGGGAAGAAGGGTATTGTAATTTATAATAGGGTGACTAGGGTAGGCCTCATTGAGAATAGGATGTTTAAGCAGAGACTTGAAGGAGTGAGCCTTGTGCATAGTGTAAGAGGACCTTATAGGTGATTGTTAGGATCTGGCTTATACTCTTAGAGATAGGAAACCAATAGAAGATTTTTGAATAGAGGAATGACATGTTCTGACTTAAATTTTCAAAAAATCACTGACTACCTTGTTAAGAGTAAACTATAATAAGGTGCAGGGACTATAGAGTTTTTACAATAATCTGTATTTTAAAAGGCCAGAGGGATTAGATCCTAGATGTATTTTGAAGGTAGAGCTGACAGGATTTGCCAGTGATTTGATTCTGGGAAGTGAGAAAACCTTTGATTAAAGTGGAATGAGAAGGCCAAAGAAGGAATCTTAGTGAATATTGGCATTTACAGGTTGAATGGAAGAAGAGCTAGCAGGAGGCTGATGAGGAGAGGTAAGAGGAAAATGGAGAGTGATAGATAGAGCATGTACATGAGAGCAATGTCAGCATCTTGGTAGTTAAGATTGGGCTTAAATCAGAGAGACCTTAGCTGGCATATTGGCCTCACTATTTTCTAGCTACATGATTTTTAAGCAAATTATTAAATCTCTTTAAGCCTCATTTTCTTTATAAAATGGGATCATAAAACCAACTACTTATATTTGTTGTAAGGATTAAATGAGGAAATAATATTCAAAGTTTAGCTCTTTGTCTGACATGTATTAGTACTTAAAAATAAATACGAATTCCTGTTGTATGAAATGTTATAAATGTTATGAAATGTCTCTGCCCTCAAAGAGTTTACAAACCTTATCAAGAGATAACAGATGAAAAAGACTTGAATCAAAATTCAAGATTAGTAAACAGAAGAAGTCACAGGGCAATAAATGATTAATGTTAAATGTATTATGCGTGCTATTGATTGGTCTTTTCTCTGGAGGTTGATAGAATGGAAAATCCCTTATTGATACTGAAACATATATAAATTAATGTTTGAATAGGTCATTTATGTACAAGTTCACAATTCTAAAGGTACGAAAAGGTATATGGTAAAGTGTTTCCTTCCTATACTTGTCCTCAACAAGCTTCTTCTTGGTATTAATTTATCTGTTTCTTGTCGGGCATCTTGTGTATATACATCACATGGAATGGGGTGTGTGTGTATGCGCATTATTTTTTTTACATTAACATTAAAGTTAGTATCCTGTATAAAGTGTTCTATAACTTGGTTTTTAAAAGTAGTCTTATTGAGATACAATTCATATACCATACAATTCACTCAATATACCTTTTTAAAATGTTTTAAAGTCAATTGCATATAAAAATGGGTAAGATTTAATATTATGAGTTATGTCCTATTGTGTGAGCAGAACCCACCATATAATAACTAAAATAATACAATATGTAAAAATGATATGTAACATTTTATTTGACCAAAGAGGGGACATAGAGGTGCTGAGAAGACTGCTGCATGAGCCAGAGACCTTGGGGTTCGGAACTGGGAGCTATTTGGGGGTGAGGTTGGGGGGCTGAGATTCAGTGATCAAGGCAATAGTAAGATCAATGGTCAGCAGATACTATCCATGTAAACAACTGTTTGTACCAATCTGTCAGCTCCAAGTCTAGATCAGGCTCTTATGCAAAAACCTTCTCTAACTGTACATTTCCCTCATCTGGAAATTTTTGTAAACATTTGCCTAGGCACAATTTTGGGAAGGAAGGAAAAGGGGGAAACAATTCTACTAGAAAGTTGAACTTTGAATTGCCTGAATATTTACCAAAATCAGGGGGGAAAAAAGGAATTGAGGCTTCTGGGGAAGATTAGGAGTTACAGGAAATAAAGAAGCTGTATTGCATTGTAGATAACCAACCAACACTGTCTAAACACACACACGCGCACACATATTTAAAATGTTGTGATCTCTCAGTGTTGGAGTTACATAAGACTTACTTTCCTCTATACTTTTCAGAATTTTCAAACTATTCTATTGTGAACATTATATATATAAAACCTATATATATATATATAAAAGCATAAGTGACTGAATGACTGAACGCCTGGCCGCTATGACGTGCCTTGACCACCAGGGGGCAGACGCTAAACGCAGGGGCTGCCCCTGGTGGTCAGTGCACTCCCACAGCCAACCTCCCGTGGCCTCTCCCCCCAGCCGGCTGGCCCCCCCAATCAGCCCCGATCGGGAGTCTAGCTGGCCGGCCGACCTCCCACGGTTCCCCGCCCCCCAGCTTCCCCCCTCTGCCAGCCAACCTCCCGCAGCTCCTCCCCACCCCTGCCAGCAAGCCAACCTCCCGCAGCCCCTCTTCCCACCCCCTGACCCCCCGCCCCCCCACCAGCCAACCTCCCACAGCCCCTTCCCCCACCAATTGGCCCCCCAGTAGGCCTCGATCCCTGGCCAGGCTGAGGGACCCCACTTGTGCACGAATTCATGCACTGGGTCTCTAGTATTTACATAGCAAAACAAAAAAAAAAAACTTTAAAAAATGTAGCCAAAATCAGAAGACTTGTTCTTCAGGAAGCTGAAAGGAAATCAAAGTACCAAGGCAGGACAGATCAAGATTCTTACTTAAGAAATGGACCTTAGAGATCACTTAGAGTTTAGATTCTAGATTAATACTATTCAAGTATGGTCCACAGGCCAGTGCTTGTCCATGAAATGTTTGTTACTGGTTAGTGATAAATTGAGTAAGCTTTTATAGCAACTTGACATCACTGCTACTACATTGAAGCATATGATTGTTTTTCTAGTAATTGGTTTTTATTGTCTTTTGCAAAAGTATCAGTCTATGACCTGGTTGGAATATTATAAAAAATTGGCATACCTATCAATCTACCTATTTAAAAATATCTGTGAAATTCAGCAATCTGAGAAACAATGATTCAGTCTAATTTTGTCTAAACCTCTGCCTAGTGTCTAACATTATAAAGTGCTTACTAGGTGCCAAGCACTATTCCAAATGCTTTACAAATACTCACTGGTTTAATCTTCATAACAACCTTTTGGTATAGATACTGTTGCATTTTCCTCATTTCATGAGAAACTGAGGCGCAGAGAGGTTAAGTTATGCACCTAAATTTACACAGCTGTTAGTGGTAAAGCTAGAGTTTGAATCCAGGTAGTCTGGCTTCAGAGGCCATTAAGACTATGCAGCCATTACACACTTTTAATGGTTGATTACCTAACATTTCTCAATATAGAGTGCTGTTGGCTTGTTGAGTAGGACACTTCTCCACAGACAGGGTGGGGCAAAAGTAGGTTTACAGTTCATATGGAAAATAATACATTGCCTGGCCAGCATGGCTCAGTGGTAGAGCATCCGGCCTATGAAGCAGGAGGTCATGGTTCGATTCCCGGTCAGGGCACATGGCCTGGGTTGCGGGCTCGATCCCCAGTGTGGGGCGTGCAGTGGGCAGCCAATCAATGATTCTCTGTCATCATTGATGTTTCTATCATTCTGTCCCTCTCCCTTCCTCTCTGAAATCAATTAACATTTAAAAAAAAGAAAATAATACATTGATAAATAATAATACAAGAATCTGGACAATGTGGATGAAATAGAAAAATTCCTAGAAAAATACAATCTCCTAAAACTGAATCAGGAAGAATCAAAAACCCTGAATAGGTCAATAACAACTGATTAAATAGAAGCAGTAATCAAAAAACTCCCACTAAACAAAAGCCCAGGTCCGGATGGCTTCACAGGGGAGTTTTTCCAAACATTCAAAGAAGAACTAACACTTATACTCCTCAAACTATTTCAGATAATCCAAGAGGAAGGAACACTTCCAAACTCTTTTTATGAGGCCAGCATTATCCTAATTCCAAAACCAGATAAAGTCACTACAAAGAAAGAGAATTACAGGCCAATATCCCTGATGAACATAGATGCTAAAATCTTCAACAAAATATTAGCAAATTGCATCCAGCAATATATTAAAAAGCTCATACACCATGATCAAGTGGGATTTATTCCAGGGATGCAAGGCTGGTACAATATTAAATCAATAAACGTGATAGATCACGTAAACAAATTGAAAGACAAAAATGATATGATCATATCAATAGACGCAGAGAAAGCATTCGACAAAATCCAACACCCATCTATATATATAAAAGGCTGATGTGCAAAGTGTCCCTTCAGGAGTTCGGGAGACCGGAAGTTTGATCACTTGCTATGACGTGCGCTGACCACCAGGGGACAGCACGAAACGAAGCCGGCAGCCGGAAGGCCCCAATCGGCCCTGATCGCCGGCTAGGCCTGGGGACCCTACCCATGCAGGAATTTTCTGCACCAGGGCTCTAGTTTTTGATAAAATATCTCAGCAAAATGGGAATAGAGGGAGCATATCTCAACATGATAAAGGCCATATATGACAAACCTACAGCTAACATCATACTCAATGAGCAAAAACTAAAACCAGCCCTGGCTGGTTTGGCTCAGTGGATAGAGCATCGGCCTTATATTAAAAAACAAAACAAAACAAAAAAACTAAAACCATTTCCCCTAAGAACAGGAACAAGATAGGGATGCTCACTTTTACCACTCCTGTTCAACATAGTACTGGAAGTGCTAGCCATAGTGATCAGACAAGAAGAAGAAATAAAAGGGATCCAAATTGGAAAAGAAGAAGTAAAACTGTCATTATTTGCAGATGACATGATATTGTACATAGAAAACCCCAAAGACTCCATCAAAAAACTACTAAATAAATGACTCCAGCAATGTAGCGTGATACGAAATTAACACCCAAAAATCGATGGCTTTTTTTTATACACCAATAACGAACTCACAGAAACTAAAACAAAAAATCCCATTTACCATTGCAACAAAAAAATTAAGATACCTAGGAATAAACTAAGGAGGTAAAAGACTTATCCTCGGAAAACTACAGGACGTTGAAAAAAGAGAGGAAGACATAAACAAATGGAAGAACATACCATGTTCATGGATTGGTAGAATCAACATCATCAAAATGTCCATACTGCCCAAAGCAATGTATAGATTCAATGCACTCCCCATTAAGATACCAACAGAATATTTCGCAGACCTAGAAAGAACTCTCCAAAAATTCATCTGGAGTAAAAAAAGATCCCAAATAGCCACAGCAATCCTGAGAAAGAAGAACAAAGTAGGTGGGATCTCAATATCGGATTTCAAGCTGTATTACAAGGCCACTGTTCTCAAAACAGCCTGGTACTGGCACAAGAACAGACATATAGACCAATGGAATAGAATAGAGAACCCAGATATTGACCCAAATCACTATGCTCAATATTTGACAAAGGAGGCATGAACATACAATGGAGTCAAGAGAGTCTCTTCAATAAATGGTGTTGGGAAAATTGGACAGATACATGCAAAAAAATGAAACTAGATCACCAATTTATACCATACACAAAAATAAACTCAAATGGATCAGGGACTTAAACATAAGACGGGAAATCATAAAAATACTAGAGGAATCCACAGGCAGAGAAATCTCAGACATATGCCAAAACAATTTCTTCACCGATACCGCTCCTAGGGCAATGGAAGCTAAATAGAAAATAAACAAATGGGACTACATCAAAATAAAAAGCTTTTGCACAGCAAAAGAAACCAACAAAACAATAAGAAAGCCCACTGTATGGGAGAACATTTGCAAATGTTATCACCGATAAAGGTTTAATCAACATCTACAGGGAACTTACACAATTTAATAAAAGGAAGATAAATGATCCAATAGAAAAATGGGCAATGGACCTAAATAGAATCTTTTCAAGAGAAGACAGAAGGAAGGCCAAGAGACATATGAAAACATGCCAAAAGTCAGTAATTATCTAAGAGATGCAAATCAAAACGACAATGTGGTACCATCTCACACCTGTCAGAATGGCAATCATCAACAAATCAACAAACAAGTGCTGGCAAGGATGTGAAGAAAAAGGAGCCCTCGTGCACTGCTGGTGGGAATGCAGACTGGTGCAACCACTGTGGAGAACTGTATAGAGTTTCCTCAAAAATTAAAAATGGAACTCATCTGGTTTTTGAACAGTTTAAGTTTTGAATATAATTGTAGTACTTTATAGGTGTATCTTATTTCTTCTAAATTGAACCTTTATTTTTGGCTCACTGTTCTCCCTGAAGAGCTCCCCCTTCCTTCAGCTTAGTTCTATCAGTAATCCATAAATTCTTCTCCATTCTATTGCCTGCAAAGTTGATAAGCATACCTGTTATATCTTTAGTCAAGTTACTGATTTTAAAAATCTGCAACAGAAATCTGTGGGATACAATTAGATTTTTCCCCCATTTTAATATAGATCTTTTTTGTTGTTGTTAATCCATTTAAAAAGAGTGGAAGGGAGGAGGAAAGACTGAGAGAAACATCAATGTAAGAGAGAGACATGGATTGGTTGCCTCCCCCAAGTGCCCTGACTGGGGCCAGGGATCGAGCCTGCAGCCGAGGTACATGCCCTGTGCTAGAATTGAACCCACGACTTCAGTCCATAGGCTGATGCTATGTCCACTGAACCAAACCAGCCAGGGCTTGACATAGATTTTTTAATTGATTCATTGTTGATATTAAGCTGGCTAACACATTTGCATAATTCTACAAGTGGTCAGACTGGAACACCTATTTATGGTAGATTTCAGTAAAGGATCTGGGATAACAGAAGAATCTCCTTTTTTAGATAACTAGATTTTATACTTAAAGATTAATTATTTTCATTAACTAGCTGGTCCAGTAATTTTTTGGGGAAACTATACCTTTTTCTCTTCTCAGAAATGCTAAAGATTTATAATAATAAATAGTTGCATGAATATATAATAATTTTATTTAAGTAGGGTATTTATCTTTACCATATGTTAGAAAAGTCCTCTTGTGGATCTAGAGGCTTGGTGGGATTAAGAGCAATGTTTGGGATTGAACTTTCTTTTCTTTTTTGTGAGAACTGCAGTTGATCCTTAACAATATGGGTTTAAACTGTTCAGGTCCACTTATACTCGAGTTTTTTGTTTTGTTTCAATAAATATATACAGTATGGTAAATGTAATTTCTTTTATGATTTCTTAACTTTTTTTTCTCTAGTTTACTGTATTGTAAGATTATAGTATATAATAATATACCAAAAATTTGTTAATCAACTGTTTATGTTATTGGTAAGGCTTCCAATCAGCAGTAGGCTATTAGTAGTTATGCTTTTGAGGAATTCAAGTTATACGCAGATAATTGATTGCATGGGTGTCAGGGCCTCTAACTCCGTGTTGTTCAAGGATCAACTGTAACTTTTTTTTGGCCAGGTTCATTCTGTAAACTAAGGAAAAGTTTTATTTTTTTCTCAGCTTGCTGAACTAAAGCAGGAATGTCTTGCTCGTGGTTTGGAGACCAAGGGAATAAAACAAGATCTCATCAACAGGCTCCAGGCCTATCTTGAAGAGCATGGTGAGTACTTTGTGGAGGCAAAGAGTGGTATGATTGAGGGTATTAATTTTTAGGCTCTGCCATATGGAAGATTTCTTCTTTTCCTTTAGGTTGCTGGTAATGTAAGCTGTTAATTAACTATATCAAGAAAACTCTTGGTTATCCAGAACAGTGGTTATAATGCAAAAAACAACAACACGCCCTCCCACTTTTTAAATACATTGTAATTTTATTTCAGCAAATTATTTAAAAGGAAGTATAGTAAAACTATACCATTAACCTGAGAATTAGAATATTTGAATTCTGATTCCTTTCATGCCAGAAATTTACTAGGTAACTTTGGATAGTCACTGTTTATTTCAGAGAAGAAGCGTGAGGGAGAGAGAGATGGAAACATCAACAATCAGAGAGAATCATTGATTTGCTGCCTCCTGCACACCCCACACATGATCGAACTGTGACCTCCTGGTCGACGCCCAACCCCTGAGCCATGCTGGCCAGGCAGTACTGTGTTGTTTTAAAGATGTATTTTGTTTGGCTTGTGGCTGTGTTGTCATCTAGTCTATTAATTCCCATCCCTATATAGTGGTCTATAATGTATAGAATCCACATTTTAATTCACCCAGTGATAGACACCTCTACTGCCTCCTGAACTACTACTTTTTTTTTTAAATAAACCTTTATTCAGATTATTACAATTATTTCTCCTTTTTCCCCCCATAGCTCTTCTCCACCCAGTTCCCACCCCACCTTCTGCCCTTACCTCCCCCCCACTGTCCTCATCCATAGGTGTATGATTTTTGTCCAGTCTCTTCATGAACCCCCCCATACCCCTTTCCCCCTGAGAATTATCAGTCCACTCCCTTTCTATGCCCCTGATTCTATTATATTCACCAGATTATTCTGTTCCTCAGGTTTTTAATTCACTTGATTTTTAGGTTCACTTGTTGATAGATATGTATTTGTTGTTCATAATTTTTCTCTTTACTTTTTTCTTCTTCCTCTTCTTTAAGAATACCTTTCAGCATTTCATATAATACTGGTTTGGTGGTGATGAACTCCTTCAGCTTTTTCTTATCTGTGAAGCTCTTTATCTGCCCTTCAATTCTGAATGATAGCTTTGCTGGGTAGAGTAATCTTGGTTGTAGGTTCTTGCTATTCATCACATTGAAAATTTCTTGCCACTCCCGTCTGGCCTGCATAGTTTCTGTTGAGAAATCAGCTGACAGTCGTATGGGTTCTCCCTTGTAGGTAACTAACTGGTTTTCTCTTGCTGCTTTTAATATTCTCTCTTTGTCTTTTGCTCTTGGCATTTTAATTATGATGTGTCTTGGTGTGGTCCTCTTTGGATTCCTTTTGTTTGGGGTTCTGTGCGCTTCCTGGACTTGTAAGTCTATTTCTTTCACCAGGTGGGGGAAGTTTTCGGTCATTATTTCTTCAAATAGGTTTTCCGTATCTTGCTCTCTCTCTTCTTCTGGCACCCCCATAATTCTGATGTTGGTACGCTTGAAGTTGTCCCAGAGTCTTCTTACACTATCTTCAACTTTTTGGATTTTTCTTTTGCTTTTTGCTTTTTCGGTTGAGTGTTTTTTGCTTCTTTGTATTTCAATTCTTTGACTTGATTTTTGTGTTCCTCTATTCTGTTT
The DNA here is from genome assembly GCF_963455305.1 of Plecotus auritus. Classification (NCBI taxonomy): domain Eukaryota; kingdom Metazoa; phylum Chordata; class Mammalia; order Chiroptera; family Vespertilionidae; genus Plecotus; species Plecotus auritus. The sequence goes on from NC_137772.1 coordinate 170,576,639, forward strand.
CTGGGTCTCTGTATAATATTTTTTATTTCAGTCAGTGTATGTTTAATTTCTAGTTGGTCCTTTTTCATATCTTCGAGGGTTTCGTTATATTTATCGGCCTTTTCTAGGATATTCTTAAAAAGCCTTATAACCGTGGTTTTGAATTCTATATCCAGTCGTTTGTTTTCCTCCATTTCTTTCGTTTGTGATCTGATTCTTTGACGCCGCATTTTCATTGCTTCCCTGAGTTGGTAAGGTAGATTTGTGTGCTAGGTTTCCAATATGGCCCAGTGGGTCTGCCTACCCAGTTAACCTGAGGTGGACACTCTTGGTGCACCCCTTTGTGGACTGTGTGTACAGCCTTGTTGTAATTAAGTCTTGATTGTTGTTGGCATCACTGGGAAGAATTGACCTCCAGGCCAGTTGGCTGTAAGGATCAGCTGTGTCTATGCTGGGAGAAGTTCGGTGCTGGAGACAGCCTTATAGGATTAGACTTGCCAAATTGCAATAGCCTCTGTGCTCAGCTTGGATGGGGTGGAGTCTCAGTCTTGGCTTCCCGTCAGCCTTGTCCTTGCGCGCATGTGCGCGCCTTCAGACCTCTGCCTTCCCGGCTCCCCGAGTCTCCGCCCGAGAGTCCAGACTCCCCCCGCAAGAGCGTGAGTCCCCAGGGGCTCGCCTGGAACCGGGGTTCAGTGCAGTCAGAACTGGGGCCCAGTGCAGTCAGGAGCCTCCGACTCCCTTCCACTAGGGAAAGCCTGTGGCAATCTCCGCAGCCTTTGTGCGCACTGGCACGCGCGCGCTTTCAGTCCTCCGCCTTCCCCGGCTCCCGAGTCTCCGCCCGAGAATCCAGATTCCCCCCACGAGCGTGGGTCCCCAGGGGCTCGCCTGGAACCGGGGTTCAGTGCAGTCAGAACTGGGGCCCAGGGCAGTCAGGAGCCTCCGACTCCCTTCCACTAGGGAAAGCCTGTGGCAACCTCCGCAGCCTTTGTGCACACTGGCACGCGCACGCCTTCAGACCTCCGCCTTCCCCGGCTCCCGAGTCTCCGCCCGAGAGTCCAGACTCCCCCCGTAAGAGCGTGGGTCCCCAGGGGCTCGCCCGGAACTGGGGTTCAGTGCAGTCAGAACTGGGGTTCAGTGCGGTCGGGGGCTTCCTTCCCCCTTCTGCCAGAGAAAGTCAGCCAGGCTCTCAGCCGCCCTTCCTCTCTGCGCGCACAAAGACCCTTTGCCGTACCTCCAATTCTCTGTGAGCTTTTCTCTTTCCTTCTAGTTGTAGAATTTTCACTCAGCCAGCTTTCCTGTGGTTCTGGATGGTGTCCGTTCTGTCTTTTAGTTGTAGTTTTGAAATTGTTGTGCGAGGCAGCAGTTTAGGTGCTTACCTATGCCGCCATCTTGGTTTCTCCCTCCTGAACTACTACTTTATGTTCCTTCACATTCCTGTGTAAGAGTCTTTCTGGGTTATATACCCAGGAATGGGTTGCTGATTAATATCTAGTTATGATGTATACTTAATAGGACTAAGCACTGCCAAATTACTTTCCAGAATTGCTCTATAAATCTATAGAGTACATGATGGTTCTTGTATCGCTTTCACAAACCTAAACTTGGCACTATCTTATCAAGTAGCCTAATTTTTGCTAATCTCTTAGTTGTTGTGGTTTACATTTTTCTAATTATTAAAGAGTTTACACGTTTCTGTGTTCATGGTTCTTTGGGTTTCTCCTTTGTTTATTATTCTTTTAGGGTTTGTACCATTCACTAGTTAGTTCGCAAGCCATTTCTTTTATATTCTAGTAACTATTCCCTTGTTGGTTTTAGCCTAATATCTTTGTTATTTGTTTCCTTTTCCATGGTGTTTTTCCTTAGTTTTGAAAAAATCTGCAATTTTTTCATATTACATTTTTAAAAAAATGATTTTAGGGAAGGGGGTGGAGAGAGAGAGAGAGAGAGAGAGAGAGAGAGAGAGAGAGAGAGAGACGTCGATGTGAGAGAGATACATTGATTGGTCGCCTCCCATGTTCCCTGACAGGGAATCAAACCCATTACTTTTCCATACACAGGGCGATGCTTCAACTAACTGAGCCACACCAGCCAGGGCTTTCTCATACTATTTTTGCTTTTGTTTTGTGTGTGTGTGTTTAATATATATATATATATTTGACTTCAGAGAGGAAGGGAGAGGAAGAGAGAGATAGAAACATCTTCAGAGAGATAGAAACATCTTCAGAGAGATAGAATCATCTATTGGTTGCCTTCTACATGCCCCCACTGGGGATCAAACCTGTCACCCAGCATGTGCCCTGACCGGGAATCAAAGTGAGACCTCCTGGTTCCTAGGTAAATGCTCAACCACTGAGCAACACCGTTAGGGCTTGCTGCTGCTGCTGCTTCTTTTTAATTTTAGAAATTATTCCCTACCACTAAATCTTTTTTTTTTTTAAATATATTTTATTGATATTTTACAGAGAGGAAGGGAGAGGGATAGAGAGCTAGAAACATCAATGAGAGAGAAACATCGATCAGCTGCCTCCTGCACACCCCCCACTGGGGATGTGCCCGCAACCAAGGTACATGCCCTTGACCGGAATCGAACCCGGGACCCTTCAGTCCGTAGGCCGACGCTCTATCCACTGAGCCAAACCAGTTTCGGCACCTACCACTAAATCTTAAAGGTATTCGCCCATATTAATATTAATATTTAAATTTGACATCATCACATTTAGTTCGTCAGTTCAGCTGGACTTCAACTTTGTATTAATGTTAGGTGGAGAGAACAGTTTTATCTTCTTTGTGGAGCAATTTTACCACCATTAGTTCTGCCTTCATTATTGAATTGTATTTTGGGAAAGCAAAATGATTATAATTTTAGCCTGAGTGAAGTGGTCAATATGGTTTTGTAGCATGGCTTGACCTGAATATTTTAATATTCTTTAGCTGAAGAGGAGGCAAATGAAGAAGATGTACTAGGAGATGAAACAGAGGTGAGTTTGAGAGAATAAGGTTAGTCACTGACCTGACAATGTGTTGTTACCTTGGCAACATTGCTTAAATATCAGTCATTAGAGGACTTAAATACTAACTTGTTAAGGGAGCGTAGTGGGGAAATGAAGATTCTGAAAGACTGGTTCATTTTAGAGTTTTCATATTCTTCTACTGATAGGTTTTTACTCTTGATTTATATTAAATATCCTGTTTCATTTGGTTTTAGGAAGAAGAACCAAAGCCCATAGAACTGCCTGTTAAAGAGGAAGAACCCCCTGAAAAAACTGTTGATGTGTAACTATCTCTTTTTGTAATTTGAGTACAGAGCAGACAATTCTGAATTTGGGGGTGGGATATTAGTGTTTCATTTTGTTTAACTTTTATGTGTTCTTGTTGGCTTTTTCATTTCTCAGTAGATCATACATTTTCAGTAGAGTCTATTTCATTTCAAGTATATGGTCTCAGTGAAGCAAAGTAGTTTGTCTCTGCTTTATATAATAGGTAATTAGGACCAGGAAACTTTAAGCTCAAAGTTTAGGTCTCCTAGCCTTTATTGTATCACCATAATAGATAGTTCTCTTTCTGTATAGCGAATTATACAAATTCTCTGCATATAAGGACTTTTGTAAGGAAGGAGAGTGCTGAGCAGAGATTTTGCCTCTCAAGTACACTATTCTCTACCGTTTTGATTTATAGTAGAGGAGGGGAGGACAAAATACTGGAGTGGAAAGTAGATCTTGATTTATTTAAACTATCCCACTATGTTATTATCATAAACATTTTTTATTTGGGGCTCTTTCTACAAATGTCTAGCCATCTTATTCTCTAGCACATTAAGAACAGTTGAGTCCTTTTTAACATTTTTGTTCCTCATAGCTGTGTTAATGCATTTAACTATAAAATACAATATATAGACTAATTAAAAGTCAAACAGTATATATACTCAAGTACCCCTTGTTTTCACCCCCATCTGATTTCCTAGAGATTTTCAATATATTCTTTTGTAATATATTACATGGTATGTGTATATACGGATACATATGGTTACACACTGTACATATTGTTGGTTTCTTGATTTTTTTTTCACACCTGGAGAATTTTTTTTGAGTTATCTCAGGTAATGTTTCCCTTTTTTTTTTTTTTAATCTTTATTGTTGAAAGTATTACATATGTCCTTTTTTTTCCCCTCATTGACCCCTTACAGCTCACCCCACCCATGGGTTATACATATATGCATATAAGGTCTTTGGTTGATTACATCCCACCCACCCACCCTTGTGCACCTTCCCTCTGAGATTCTGCATTCTGTTCCATGCTTCCATGTCTCTGCATCCACTCCGTTCATCAGTTTATTTTGTTCATTAGATTCCACATATGAGTGAGATCATGCGATACTTGTCTTTCTCTGACTGACTTATTTACTTAGCATGATACTCTCCAGGGCCCTCCAGGCTGTCTCAAAGGGTAAGAGATTCTTCTTTTTTACTGCTGCATAGTATTCCATGGTATTAATGTACCACAGCTTTTTTATCCACTCATCTACTGATGGGCACTTGGGTGTTTCCAGATCTTAGCTATTGTAAATTGTGCTGCTATGAACATAGGGGTGCATACATTCTTTCTGATTGGTATTTCAGGTTTCTTAGGATATATTCCTAGAAGTGGGATCACTGGATCAAATGGCAGTTCCATATTTAATTTTTTGAGGAAACTCGGTACTGTTTTCCATAATGGCTACACCAGTCTGCATTCCCACCAGCAGTGTACTAGGGTTCCCTTTTCTCCAAATCCTTACCAGCACTTGTCATTTGTTGATTTGTTGATGGTAGCCATTCTGACAGGTGTGAGGTGATACCTCATTGTCATTTTAATTTGCATCTCTCTGATAATTAGTGACTCTGAGCATTTTTTATGTGTCTCTTGGCCTTCTGTAGGTCCTCTTTCAAAAAGTGTCTATTTAGGTCCTTTGTCTATTTTTTAATTGGATTGTTTGTCTTGATAAATTGTATGAGTTCCTTACATATTTTGGATATTAACTCTTTATCAGATATATCATTGCCAAATATGTTCTCTCATAGAGTGGGCTCCCTTCTCATTTTGTTGATGTTTTCTTTTGCTGTGCAGACGTTTTTTATTTTGACATAGTCCCATTTGTTTATTTTCTCCTTAGTTTCCTTTGCCCTAGTGGTCGGCAAACTCATTAGTCAACAAAGCGGCAAACCGCCGCTCGTGAACTGCATGTGGCTCGCGAGCCGCAGTTTGCTGACCACTGCCTTAGAAGATGAATCCCTAAACATATTGCTACAAGAGATGTCTGAGATATTGCTGCTTATCGTTTCTTCTAGGATTTTTATGGTTTCCCAACTTAAATTTAGGTCTTTTATCCATTTTGAGTTTATTCTTGTATATGATGTAAGTTGGTGGTCTAGTTTCATATTTTTGCATGTATCTGTCCAATTTTCCCAACACCATTTATTGAAGAGACTCTCTTGACTCCATTGTATGCTCTTGCCTCCTTTGTCAAATATTAATTGAGCGTAATGGCTTGGGTCAATTTCTTGGCTCTCTGTTCTGTTCCATTGATCGATATGCCTGTTCTTACGCCAGTACCAGGCTGTTTTGATCACGGTGGCTTTGTAGTATAATTTGATATCTGGTATTATGATTCCTCCAACTTTGTTCTTCTTTCTCAAGACAGCTGTAGCAGTTCAGGTTCTTTTTTGGTTCCATATAAATTTTTTGAGTAATTGTTCTAGATCTGTGAAATATGCTGTTGATATTTTAATAGGGATTGCATTGAATCTGTTGATTGCTTTGGGTAGTATGGACTTTTTTTTTTATTTTTTTTTTTAGTATGGACATTTTAATGATGTTGATTCTACCAATCCATGAACAAGGAATATTCTTCCACTTGTTTATATCTTCTTCTATCTCGTTTTTCAATGTCCTGTAGTATTCTGAGTACAAGTCTTTTACCTCCTTGGTTAAGTTTATTCCTAAGTATCTTAATTTTTTTTTTTTTTTTTTTTTTTGGTGCAGTGGTAAATGGGATTGTTTTTTAATTTCTCTTTCTGAGAATTCATTATTGGTGTATAAAAAAAGCCATCGATTTTTGGGTGTTGATTTTGTATCTGCTACATTGCCAATTCATTTATTAAATGTAGTCATATTTTGGTGGAATCAATGGGTTTTCTATGTACAATATCATGTCATCTGTGAATAAAGTTTTACTTCCTCCTTTCCAGTTTGGATGCCTTTGATTTCTTCTTGTTTGATCGCTATGGCTAGGACTTCCAGTACTATGTTGATTAAGTGTGTTGAAAGCGGACATCCCTATCTTCTTACTGTTCTTAGGGGAAATGGTTTTAGTTTTTGCCATTTGAGTATGATGTTCGATATAGGTTTGTTATATACAGCCTTTATCCTGTTGAGATATGCTCCCTCTATTCCTACTTTGCTGAGAGTTTTTATCAAAAATGGGTGTTGGGCCCTAGCCAGTCTGGCTCAGTAGATAGAGCGTTAGCCTGCAGACTGAAGGGTCCTGGGTTTGATTCCGGTCAAGGGCATATGCCCCGGTTGTGGGCTCAATCCCTAGTAGGGGGCGTGCAGGAGGCAGCCAATCAATGATTCTCTCATCATTGATATTTCTGTCTCTCTCCCCCTCTCCCTTCCTCTCTGAAATCAATAAAAATATGTTTTTTAAAAAAAGGGTGTGGATTTTGTCACATACTTTCTCTGTGTCTCTTGTTATGATCATGTGATTTTTGTCTTTCAATTTGTTTATGTTATGTATCATGTTTATTGATTTGCAAATATTCTACCAGCCTTGCATCCCTGGAATAAATCCCACTTGGCCATGGTGTATGATCTTTTAAATATATTGCTGGATCTGATTTGCTAATATTTTGTTGAGGATTTTAGCATCTATGTTCATCAGGGATATTGGCTGTTAATTCTCTTTCTTTGTAGTGTCTTTATCTGATGTTGGAATTAGGATAATGCTGGCTTCATAGAAAGAGCTTGAACATATTTCTTCCTCTTGAATTTTTTTGGAATAGCCTGAGGAGGGTAGGTGTTAGTTCTTTGAAAGTTTGGTAAAACTTCCTGTGAAGCCGTCGGGACCTGGGCTTTTGTTTGCTGGGAGTTTTTTGATTACTATTTCATCAGTTGTTATTGGTCTATTCAGGTTTTCTGATCCTTCCTGTTTCAGTTTTGGGAGATTGTATTTTTCTAGGAATTTGTCTATTTCATCCACATTGTCCAGCTTGTTGGCATAAAGTTATTCATAGTATTTTCTTACAGTCCTTTGTATTTCTGTGGTGTCAGTGATTATTTCTCCACTTTAGTTTCTGATTTTATTTATTTGGGTTCTCTTTGTTTCTTGATGAGTCTGGCTTGTGGTTCATCAATCTTGTTTATGCTTTCAAAGAACCGGTTCTTGTTTTCATTGATATATATATTTTAGTTTCTTTTTTATTAAAAAAATATATTTTATTGCTTTTTCACAGAGAGGAAGGGAGAGAGATAGAGAGTTAGAAACATCGATGAGAGAGAAACATCGATCAGCTGCTTCCTGCACACCTCCCACTGGGGATGTGCCCGCAACCAAGGTACATGCCCTTGACCGGAATCGAACCTGGGACCCTTCAGTCCGCAGGCCGACGCTCTATCCACTGAGCCAAACGAGCTAGGGCTATATATTTTAGTTTCTTTGTCATTTATTTCTGTTGTAATCTTTATTGTTTCCTTCCTTCTACTTACTCTGGGCTTTTCTTGTTCCCTTTCTAGTTCTTTAAGTTGTAGGGTTAAATAGTTTATTATTAATGTTTCTCTCTCTCTCTCTTTTTTTTTTTTTTTTGAGGTAGGCCTGTAGTGCTATGAACTTCCTTCTCAGGAATGGTTTTGCTGTGTCCACATCTGGAAATCTTTATATAATAGTGTTCTTACATAAATGTTAGTTATATACTAAGTAAGGTTCTAAGTGTTATACAGATATACATTTAATCTTCACATCAGTCCTGAAATATGAATAATTATCCTAGTAAGTGGTAGGTCTCTTTTTTAAGTTTGTTGTTATGGGAAATTACAAATATATGTAAAAGTTACGAGAATAGTATAATAGACTCAAGAACCCATTTATTCAGATTTAGTAGTTATCAGCTTAGAGCCTTATTCTTTTTAGCAACTAATAGTATTCCATTCCAGGGATAAACAGTAATTTCACTAGTCTCCTGTTGATGGACATTGAGATTATTCATAATAGCAAAAAATGCAGTGCTACATGTCCTTATGCAATTGTTTTTATATTTATGCAAGTATGTTCATAGAATATATCCCTGGAGTTGCTGCATTACAGGGGATGTGCATGTAATGTGTTATTAGATTTTTTCAAATATTAACTGCTTTTGAAAACCTTTTAGTTATCTTCCATCATAGAGGCTTGTGTTTAGATACAGTGTTTTAAGAAAATGTTTTATGGGATAGCTTTAAAATTGAGATGTTTTGGGGACTTCTAGGCAAGAAGGAGTATCAGGTAAATACAGTGATAATTGGCCTATGTGGTTAAAAATAATGAAATTTGGATCTGGTCGGTGTGGCTCGGTTGGACATCATCCCCTGCACCAAAAGGTTGCCTGTTTGACTCCCTGTCAGGGCACATGCACAAGTTGTGGGCTCTGTCCCCAGTAAGGGGATAGGGAACGTGCAGACGGCAGGTGATCAATGTTTCGTGCCCTCTCTCCCTCTTCCTTCCCCTCTCTCTCTCTCTAAAAAAAAAAAAAAAAAAATCAATAATAAATAAATATTTTGAAAAATGAAGTTTGAAAATTTGTAAAAGTTCATTATTCTTAGGATATGTAAAATGTGTAATTTGTTTAAAGGGTTTTAATTTTATTAATGAATTTCTAAACAGGGAAATTGAATGTGTGGGATAGTAGTGATTTTGCTTTTTTGAGGGAAGTAATGGTTAGACTAAAATATGTACAGTACATGCCTGGCTGGCGTGGCTCAGTGGTTGAGCATCCACCTATGAACCAGGCAGTCACGGTTCCCTTTCCGGTCAGGGCACATGCCCTGGTTTTGGGCATGGCCCCCTACTAGGGGTCATGCAGGAGGCAGCCAGTCAATGATTCTCTCTCATCATTGATGTTTCTATCTCTCTCTCCTTCTCCTTTCCTTCTTGAAATCAATAAAAAAATATATTTTTAAAAATATGTACAGTTCAGAGAGGGTCTGAGTCCCTATAGTTTAGACAGTGTTTTGTATGTGACTGTGTCAAAAATTTCTCAGTTAAGAGACGAAATTTCCCTTGAGTCCCAGAATGTGATGTGTTGTTATTGCTTGTGCTTAATTGTGCCTGAGAGAGTTAGAATGGAACAGAAGGAGGCTTCCTCTCTGGGGTTCCATTTCTGCTATGAGGTGAACTGCAGTGATTGTGCTTTAAGACAGGAATGTGAAGAAAGTCATTAGCCTGGGGTTGGTGGAGAGGACTGCTTTCTTAATGGCATTGGACTTGAAGAAAAACATTAAACTTCAGTGTCCCTTTTTGCCTGAACAAGACAGTGATGGGGAAGGAAGAGTGACCAGGAAATGGGAAGAATTCAAAAATTTCTTTAAAAGTCAGAATATTTAGGGCTAATTTAGATCCCTGGAACATTCAATAGGAGATCCCCTACTTCATCTTTGGTTTGAGTATCTCCAAAAATATTCCTCTTTCTGGTTTGATGTTTTTTTCTCTTTTCATAGTCACATCAGTTAAATATTGTAGGACTTAGTTATGGTCAGCAGGGGGCACCTATTGCTTATCTGTCAGTTCAGGGACCTCCAACAAAAGGATGTAGGAGAGAGTAAGTTCCTGTTCCAGAATTGCTTCCTCTGAAAATGCCATTAAACCATTACTACCTTTCAGGGCATCAAATGGGAAAAGTGTCTGGGATATTGGAACAAAAGCCGCCCATGTCTCTAAATGAGGGACCTTAATGAGACTGGTTATGACCCACAGTTTTATGGGAGTCGTTTGGTGGAAGGTTAATTCCCTTCCATTTATCCTGGGTACTTCCGAACTTTGTCTCCCGCCCCTATGGTCCTCCTCTTTTGTTTTCTCTTAGCCTTTTGACTAGTAACTTACCATGTTTTCCTAATTCAAACTCCCCTTAGCCTTTTTTCTTCCCACTCCTTTTGGCATTTTTATTTGTCCTATTTTGACTATTTCAGCTGAAGCTATAGTCCCCATGGGAGAAATAAGGGATTTGTAAAAGAAAGAAACCAGAGCTTGTAGAGCATACATTAATTGTTTCAGTGATGAAAATTGAGAGCTGATATTTAAATGAGGGTTAGAGGACTAGTTAGTAGTCCAGAAGTAAATTTAAAATGGTTTTATTTACTAAAAGTAAATAAAATGGTTTCCCGTATCCTTTGAGTATTTCCCTTCAGCCCAATATATTTAACCAGACTTCTTTCCTGATAACTTTCTTATACTTTAGAAAAGTAGCTTGGTCAGTTCAAGGAATTGAAGTTCTAATGCGTTTTATGGTTTTTTGGGTTAAGAAGAGGTGGTAGAAAGATAGGGGACAGAAGAGATGATTCAGGAGAATTCTTATACTATTCTAAACTTTTGGTTTAAAATGTCCGTTTTCTCATTTTAAAAAACTCTTTCCTCTTTTTCCAGGGCAGCAGAAAAGAAAGTGGTAAAAATTACATCTGAAATACCACAGACTGAGGTAGGTATTTTCCCTGGGAGAAGAGCAGGCCCTCTATACATATATCTTTCTGTTTCTTACCCTTTATTCTATCTGTATTATCACTTTAAAATTTTTACTCATAGGCAGATAATCAGTATTGACAGATTTGGTATTGATACATTTTTCCACCAACTACACTTGAGAAAATATTTGGGCTGGCATAGTCACCGTTGAAACCATGGTCTTTTTGTATATAACACTGTACCTGTGGTCTTAGTGGTATTTCTCTTTAGGATGTTCAAAAGCTAGGATTGGAGTTTGGGAGAATTGTACCTTGGGTGAGATGAAAAGTAACAAGGGAAGATGTCACCCTTAAGTTACAACTCACTAGCTGGTGAAATTGAAATTTCTGTGGGATTCTGTCTTAAGATCTCTGAAACTAGGTTCCAGTCGAGATCTGTGTTCTTTTTTATACCTTTAAAATAAAGGTGGCATAGGATATACTGCCTCATTTCTAACTGAAAGCGTACCACCACTGTTGGAACCAAGTTGTTCCTTTGATCCCTTTTCAAAGGTCAACTAGACACAGCTTTTTGTCTTCTTGGCTTCATGCAGATTGTGGGTTTTATTTTATTTCTTTAGTTTTTGAGGGCATGGTTGTAATAATAGTCTTTTTGTGTTTGCTTTCTGGAAACGGCTATTGAGTTAAGCCCTCAGATGGATATAACCTGTATCCTCTAAGATGGTCAGTATTCTCAGTTTAGATCTTAAAAAATTACTCCTCATATTCTAAAGATACACCTCTAAACAACTTTTCTCTTAAGAGAAGAAAACCAGAAATTAAATTTTTCTTTTCCCCTTCTTTTATCCATTATCACTTAGAGAATGCAGAAGAGAGCTGAAAGATTCAATGTACCTGTGAGTTTGGAGAGTAAGAAAGCTGCCCGGGCAGCTAGGTGAGTGTCCCCAGCCTTTTGGACCTGAGACAGTGATAGTGTGAAGGTGAGGGGCTGTGATTTTAAATATAATTGTTGACTTTAAGGAGGATATAGGCCTTGCTGAAAAACTTTTTTGGCTCTATTCAGAACTGTTGATTTGGATGTAGTAGCTATAGATGGGTTTTATTATCAAGCAGGGTTTTTGTAATAGGTAAAAGTTAGGAACTGACTACTGGTAAGGCTTCCTTTTAGCTTATTATTTGGACTCTTGGTGAGAAAAAGAGTAAACGGAACTTCTTTCATGGAGTTGTTAGAATTAGCTAATGATTGCAAGGCTTGAGATCACAAGCAAGAAGTGCCATATGTACACTTGACACGGAGACCAGGAGTGTGAACAGCTCCCTAAAATTTAGCTTGTTTTTCTTTCTACAGATTTGGAATTTCTTCAGTTCCCTCAAAAGGTAAGCATACATTCTGGGTCGGGGTTTCGTACGTAGCAGAGCAGCTCCCTCGCTGCGATCTATTGAAAGTCAGCCCTCGACACAAGGGTTTGTTTTAAAAAACAAAAAAGAAAAAAAAAAAAAAAGGTAAGCATATAGAAACTCTTCTGAGAAAGTTATCTCTATATTCTTACTTTTCTGGCACACAGATTTTATTTCTCCAAATTAAGGTAAACTTGTTAGCTTTAGAAGCCTTTAAGAGGTTGTAACATATACCTCTTTGCTTTAGGTAAAACTATATGTAAAGCCTTCCTGGGCAATTTAGAGAAGGTACTGAAGAGAATAGGAAGAAGTACCAACATTTGTTTTTCTTTTCTTGGACAGTTTCAGAGAAGTTTCTAGTACCTCACTTACTTATTCTGTTGTCTCAAATCAGTATATAATTATTATGTACCTGTCCATTGTTATTCTGCCTAGTGTAGTGGTAAAGGGAGAGTCTCTTTTACCTCAGTAATCTTACTTCTAGGAATTTATAAGGAAATAATCATGGATATACTTAAAGATTTAGCCACAAAGATTATCATGCATTATTTGTATTGATCAGTAACTGGAAGCAGTGTGACATACAGTAGGAAATTGGTTAAATAAATTTGTACCATGGTATAGTGGAAGGCCATGCAGATGTTAAAAATGATACTGAAGAATATTTGTCAGGAAGATATTAAGTGAAAAAAGCAAGTTATAAAATTTGCAGTAGATTGTCATTTCCTAGTGCATGTATGGCTAGGAAAAAAGAAGGAAATATACTAAATTGTTAATACTCATTGTCTCTGGTAGAATTTTGAGTGACTACATCTTGTCTTCAAAATTTCCACAATGAAAAAAATTTTTACAATGAATATACACTTTGTAATAAATTAGGAAATAAAGGTTATTGGTTTTTTAAAAATATATATTTTATTGATTTCAGAGAGGAAGGGAGAGGGAAAGAGATAGAAACATCAGTGATGAGAGAGAATCATCGATCGGCTGCCTCCTCACCCCCACACTGGAGATCAAGCCCATAATCCCAGGCATGTGCCCTTGACCAGAATCGAACCCGGGACCCTGCAGTCTGCAGTCTGATGCTCTAGCCATTGAGCCAAACCAGCTAGGGCAGGTTATTGTTTTTTTAAAAGGACGTAATCCCTGTAAAATTTAAATGTAATCTCCTAATCCAGTCTGGTCTTCCTAGTGACTTGTTTGTAGTTTCAAGTGTGTTAAGAAAATGTCCTCCAAAGATCTTATATTGCTGTGCTTTTTAAAAGACCAGAAAAGTTCTGGCCACTATCAGTATGCGTTTTAGAAATAAGTTATTTTCTAGCTTTTAGTTATGTCAAGAGAGATATGATAGGATTGATGATAGTACAACAAAATTATTTAAGACATTAGATGGTGAAATTTGAAGAAAGAAAAAAGTTAAGATGAATACAGTCTGAAAAGTAAACCTGATCAGTAAAAATAATGTATAGATAACATTTACAGTGTTACCATAACTCTGACATCCTAGAATTACAGAGTAACTCTAAAGAACAGAACAGCCTGTCTGGTGTTGCTCAGTAGTTAAGTGTTGACCCATGAACCAGGAGGTCACCAGTTCGAGGTCACTGGTTTGATTCCCAGTCAGGGCACATGCCCGGATTGTGGGCTTGCAGGAGGCAGCCAATTGATGTTTCTCTCTCATCAATGTTTCTGTCTCCCCTCTCCCTTTCTCTATCTCTTAAGAAAATCAGTTAAAATATTTGAACAGAACATTTGAAAGGAGTTATAGTGTTATGAGTGAGAATAGAAAAACACCTAAGAGTTCCTAGCACAATGGTTATAGTAAAAGTTGAATCCATACATAAATGTTTTCATTGGAGAGTTACGGAACCAATGACAAAATTGAGATTGCTTAAAATAAAATTTTGAAAAGTTTTAAGTCAGTGTTTATTGACTAGATCAGGTTTGATCCTATAGACCAGTTTACTACTTGCTTCTTAGTAATAATTTCCAGACAGAACATTGTCTTAAAGAGACCATAATTTTGCCCAGCTGGTGTGAGTCAGTGGTTGAGTGTCAACCTATGAACCAGGAGGTCCCAGGAGGTCATGGGTCCATTCCTGGTCAGGGCACATGCCCAGGTTGTGGGCTCCATCCCCATTGTGACGTGCAGGAAGCAGCCGATCAGTGATGTTTCTACCTCTCCCTCTCCCTTCCTCTCTGAAATCAATAAGAAAGTATATTTTTAAAAAAGAGGCCATAATTTTAACTCATGATAATAGCTCTGCTCTTTTTTCCAGATATGAATTTCTTTCTCATTTTTTAACAGCTTTATTGAGATATAATTCATATACCATACAATTCATTCATTTAAAATATATAATTCATTAGTTTCTTTATATTCACAGGGTTGTGCAGCTATCATCACAGTCTAATTTTAGGACATATCTATCACCCAAAAACAAAATCCTGTACTCATTATCAGTTGTTTCCCATCCTGTCCCCCCAAGCAGCCACTGATTTTTTCCTATGTATATATAAATTTGCCTTCATGTAAGTAGAATCATATAATTTGTGGTTATTTGTGACTGAATTCTTTCACTTAGCATAATGTATTTAGATGTTGTAGTATTTATCAGTACTTCATTTCTTTTTATTGTTGGGTAATATTTCATTGTATGGATATACCATATTTTATCTAACCATTCATCAGTTGATGAACATTTGGGTTTTCACATTTTGGCTACTATGGATAATGTTGCTGTGAACATTCATATACAAGTTTTTGTATAGATACATGTTTTCATATCTTTTGTGTATATACCTAGGCATGGAATTGCTAAGTCATATGGTAAACTATGCTTTAACTTTCTGAGGAACTGCCAAACTGTTTCCAAAGTGGCTATACAGATATGATTTCTAGATGTAATGCATATATGATCTCTAGATGCTATCTGCCTTTTACTTCTAATAAAGGAGATTTGTCATATATATTATTTCTATGCTGTCTGACTTGATTAGAAGACTGTGAGCTTCCTTTATGACTTTTTAAAATATTAAATAAAACTCTTTCTTTTTTTAGGCCTGTCATCTGACACCAAGCCTATGGTAAGACATCTTATTTTATACCTTGAGAGCTAAAATTTAACTCTATACAGTTAGTATAAAAGTTAGAGAGACTTCTCCTCCTCCCCAGGTCAAAGGAAACTGAAATCATATGAGCTTGGAACTGTTTTCAGTAATGTTTTATGTCCTGAATAAAGAGAATTGTTAGAGTTACCAAGAGGTCAGGAAAATTGCCAAGTCTTCAAAAATACTATAGACATCCCCCTTCCTACCACTCCTCTTAAAAAAAATGAATAGATTTTGTTAGAGGACAGCCCATGTAACTCTTTGTTTTATGGTACTGTGGTTTTAGGCCTTGTCCAGTGGCTTTGATAATGTCTAATTCTTAATTACCACAAGAAAATCTGTGAAAGCAACTTAATGAGTTCTATTTATAGATACTGGTATTTTTCAACACTCCTAGTAAATGTAAAATCAGAATAAAGACTAGTAGAATAAGACATTTCTAGGCCATTGTGACTAGTAGGCATCATTAGAAAATGGAAATAAGTGATGTGGTGAAATATGTTCATTTTGTCCTTAGCTCAGTTGGTTGGAGTGTTGTCCTGTACACAGAAAGGTCCAAGTTTGATCCCCGGTCAGGGCACATACCCAGGTTGCCGGTTCAGTCCCTGGTTGGCACGTACAGGAGGCAACCAGTTGATGTTTCTCTCACACATTGATGTTTCTTTCTCTCAGTCTCCCTTTTTCTCTCTCTAAAATCAATAAAACATATCCTCGGGTGAGGATTTAAAATATAAAAATAAATAAAATTTTAAAAGTGTTTACTATAAAAAAAGAAATATGTTCAGCTTTATGGAATTATGCTTTTGTGGTTATAGTTCATTATTTTTAGTAGTAGTAGTAATGAAAATTTCCAAAATACATTTACTGCTGTGGCCACATACATGAGTATTGCTCAGGCTTCAGAAGAGGCTTGGCTGCAGTGTCCTTTTCTATGGCAAAAAGAAGGTTGGGTTGGACCCCAGTGAGACTAAGGAAATCGCCAATTCCAACTCCCATCAGCAGATCTGGAAGTTGATCAAAGATGGACTGATCATCTGGAAGCCTGTGCTTGTCCATTCCCCAAGCTTGATCCCTGAAAAACACCTTGGCCTGCAAGAAGGGCAGGCATATGGGTGAGGTAAACCAAAGGGTACTGCCAGTGCTTGAATGGTTGAGAAAGGTAGCCTGGATGAGGAGGATGAGAATTCTTCTCCAGCGGCTTAGAAGATACTGTGAATCTAAGAAGATTGGCCACCACATGTATCACAGCCTGTGCCTGAAAGAGGTAACATGTTCACAAACAAGCGGATTCTTGTGGAACACATTCATGAGCTGAAGGAAGGCAGACAAGACTCACAACAAACTTCTGGCTGACCAGGCTGAGGCCCACAGGTCTAAGACCAAGGAAGCACGCAAGCTCCATGAAGAATGGCTCCAGGCCAAGAGGGAGGAAATCATCAAGACTGTCCAAGGGGGAAGAGATCAAGAAATATATCTCCACCTCTCTTACCTGTACATAGTGGCCTCAGCAATTACATGCATTAATCATTCAAAATATTCTTCATCTACCTAAAAAGAAAGAAAATGTCCTAAATATTCCTATGATAATCTTGATGTATCAAGGCTTCCAAGAAAATTGAGTAGGGTACTGGTGGTAGATTTTTCTTCTGAAGAAAGTACATGTGCAGTGATGGTACCTTTTTACTAAGAGGTAGAGTTAAGAACTATTTGCAGAGACTATAGGAATTAATGATTTTGGACTGTGAATGAAGGACTTGTTAGGAGGTGATGATTTAGACATTTGTTTGATTTTTCAAGCAGTGTTTGTCCTACTTTGATCTTAAACCCTCCTGAGGTTCTTGCCACCTTTGATGAATGAAGGAAGTAGGGCTGACTCTGTCACTGCATTCCAAAAGAAGCCTTTTAATAATTAGTGGCATGGACGGGTGTTGCTTTGTGTCCTAATTTGGCACATAGGTTACTTTGATGTTGTAGGCTTATTTAACTTTTATCATTGGACCATAGTTTCTGCCTTCTGTATTTTCTGTTTTGATTTTTTAAAATATAGGTTGGTTTTTTGTTGGTGTTTGTTTTCCTCCCTTGTTTTTGTAGGTTAACCTGGACAAGCTAAAGGAAAGAGCTCAAAGATTTGGTTTGAATGTCTCTTCAATCTCCAGAAAGGTAAAGTACTGTTTTTGCAATGTTAGAGCAGCTTAGGGACTACTAGGCTAAGAATGTAACACTTTGTTTCACACAGTCCTTTAACTCTCATCTCCTCTCACTGACTATTGATTGTATTACAGAAATTGTTTCACAAAGCTAATTGGTTTTTCCCCCCCACAGATTGTTTTCATAGCTTCTACTTAGGCTGTTTGAGCATGCTCTGTATTTCTCTTGGTTGTCGAAAGAAAACATTTAAAAAAATTACTCTTTCCCATTTGAGTATGGAAATATTGAGCTCTTTGGAAATCCATAGGAAAAAATTGACTTGACCGGTTATATTTTTGCTCAGGAAAAAAAACTGAAACTAAGAAGTAAACACTTGTGCCTGTGTGTGTGTGTGGGGGGGGGGGGGGGGCTCAAAATCTTGCTTACAGCTATGTTTCATCTTTCCTTCCTTCAAGTTACATTTTTGTGTTTACCAGAAATACAACATCAGCTCTGTGTGCTCAACTTGATGCTGAGACCATACGTGTTCAATAGGAGTATTTGTTGGTTTGTGTGAAATTTTTACAATTTAGGAGTTGAGAGGAAGGCAGAGTATGTGATTCTTAAACCACATGCAGCTTAATTGGGAAGAATTATTATAAACCCAAAGACATTTGTGTTTTGCTAGATGGCCAAGGGGAAGGATGCTTTGGATGTGTGGCCCTGGATCTCATCTATCTCCTTTTGTATATGAGGGCTAGGTATCTGAGAATCTCAGCAATAACTTCACTCTTCTAGGGAATTATGTGTGTTTGTATGTTCCATCAAAATGAATTAAATTGAACATTGTACCTCCTACTACTCAGCTCACATGGACACATTCCTGAGAGGAATTTGTCCCTCACATATACTGTTTGCCTGAGTTGTTTTGTTTTTTTATATATATAGTAGAGGCCCTGTGCACAAAATTCGTGCACTCGGGGCGGGAGGGAGGTCCCTCAACCCGGCCTGCACCCTCTCACAGTCTGGGAGCCCTCAGGGGATGTCTAACTGACAGCTTAAGCCTGCTCCCTGGACATCCTTAGCACTGCCACGGAGGCAGGAGAGGCTGCTGCCACCCCCATTGCACTCACCAGCCATGAGCTTGGCTCAAGGCTTCTGGCTGAGCGGTGTTCCCCCTGTGGGAACGCACTGACCACCAGGTGGAAGCTCCTGCATTGAGCATATGCCCCCTGGTGGTCAGTGCATGTCATAGCAACTGGTCGTTCAGCTGTTTGGTCAATTTGCATATTAGCCTTTTATTTTTATTTATTTATTTTTAAAATATATTTTATTGCTTTTTCACAGAGAGGAAGGGAGAGGGATAGAGAGTTAGAAACATCAATGGGAGAGAAATATCAATCAGCTGCCTCCTGCACACCCCCTACTGGGGATGTGCCCGCAACCAAGGCACATGCCCTTGACCGGAATCGAACCTGGGACCCTTAAGTCCGCAGGCTGACACTCTATCCACTGAGCCACACCGGTTAGGGCTAGCCTTTTATTATATAGGATTTTTTTAAAAAATATATTTTATTGCTTTTTCACAGAGAGGAAGGGAGAGGGATAGAGAGCTAGAAACATCGAAGAGAGAGAAACATCGATCAGCTGCCTCCTGCACACCTCCCACTGGGGATGTGCCCGCAACCAAGGTACATGCCCTTGACCGGAATCGAACCCGGGACCCTTCAGTCCGCAGGCCGACGCTATATCCACTGAGCCAAACCGGTTAGGGCTAGCCTTTTATTATATAGGGTTTTTTATTGATTTCAGAGAGGAAGGGAGAGGGAGAGATAGAAACAGAAACATCAATCATGAGAGAGAATTATTGATTGACTCTGCTTCCTGCATGTCCCCTATTGGGGATCAAGCCTGCAACCCAGGCCTGTGCCCTGACCCAGAATCAAACTGTGACCTCCTGGTTCATAGGTCAACACTCAACCACTGAGCCACACCGGCCGGGCCCCCTGAGTTATTTTGATAGCATTTCATTATAGGGACATCAGCTTTTCTTTTCCTTTCCTTATAATCTTTCTCTATATTTGACCTGATTTTGCCAGTCCATGAGTAGATCATGAAGGAGATACCTTAGTTGATATTGTGACTTTGAACAAAATATTAAACTTATTTGATCCTCATCTATAAAAATGGGGGTAATGCTCTCGCCGGTATCTCAATGGTTAGAGCACCAGCCCATTCACTGAAGGGTTGCAAGTTCGATTCCCGATCAAGGGCATGTACCTGGGTTGCAGGTTCAATCCCCTGCCTGGTTGGGGCACATGCAGGAGGCAACCAGGCAACCAATCGATGTCTCTCTCCCACATCGATGTTTCTCTTCCCTCTCTCTCTCTCTCCCATTCCTCACTCCTCCTTCCCCCCCGCCCCATCTCTTTTCCTTCCTCCCTCCCTTCCTACCTCTCTTCCACTCTCTCTAAAAGTCAATGGAAAAAAATAGTCTCAAAAAAAAAAAAAGAAAAAAGAATATCCTCAGGTTAGGATTAACCAGAATAAATTTTTTTTAAAAAAAATGGGAGTAATACCTACACTTGTTTGTGAAGAGTAAATAGTATATTTGAAATTACCTAACATAGTGACACTTTGACAACCTCAATAAATATTAGTTTTCTTCCCCTTTTTTTGTTGTTGTTGTTGTTTGTTTATTTTCTTCCTTCTTAGTTCAGTTCTGTTGGCCAACTGGCTTTATGACTAATTGAATCAGTTAACTTCTGTGGTTTTTGATCACTGGTAAGATTTCAGTTTTCATTTTAAATCTCTGAAGGGTTATAATCAGATAGTGGTAATTGGCAGAACTTTGACTATATGAGCTCTGTTCTCTAATCACATTCATTGTCACACATATGTTCTAGAGTAGTGTTTCTCTCAAATTCTATGGCAAAGACTGGCTTTTTTTTTTTCTTCCTTGACCAGGAATCAAACCCTTAACCCTTCTGTGTGTGGGGTGGTGTTCCAACCACTGAGCTACCAGCCAGGGCAAAGACTAGCTTTTTTAAATTTCCAGTTTATTGCTGAGTGGTACTTTTATAAAATACAATAAAATTAAAATGTCACAACAATGTTAAATTACTCTGGAAGTTTCTAAACACTCCCAATTTCTGGATTTAACTGCAGAGTTGTAACAAACAGTTCGGGGACCAGCACCAGGATGCAGACCACATTTTGAATAGCACTGTTCTAGAGTATATGATTTCTTCCAGGGACCACTTTGCTTGGAGGTTTGTGACTTTTTGAGATGTTGAGTATAAGTTCCATATACATTGATCATAAATCCTGATTTTCATAATCATCCTCATTTTAACAGTTTGCTCTAATTTTCCCCATAAACCATTAAAATATCCTAGAAATGTTGATATTTTGCTGTCTAGACTACTATTGTCCAATAGAACTTTCTGTGATGATAGAAATATTCTATAGAATATTGTCCTACTTAATAATCTGTTATTTAATATAGTAGTGATTAGCAACATATGGTTATTGACCACTTGAAATGTAGCTAGTGTAACTGAGGAACTGAATTTTTAAATATATTTTATTGATATTTCACAGAGAGGAAGGGAGAGGGATAGAGAGCTAGAAACATCGATGAGAGAGAAACATCGATCAGCTGCCTCCTGCACACCCCCCACTGGGGATGTGCCCGCAACCAATGTACATGCCCTTGACCGGAATCGAACCCGGGACCCTTCAGTCCGCAGGCCGACGCTCTATCCACTGAGCCAAACCGGTTTCGGCAGGAACTGAATTTTTAATTGAATAGCCACATGGGTATTAAACTACTCAAGTCTAGTTTATATCTCCCACACAGCTTTTACACTTGGAAGTAGCATAGAACTCCTTTATCAGACCACATAAATTGAATCCCTGTTTTTGTAGCCCAGAATTTTTCAGTACTTGTAGAATATAAATGGTTTTATTTTTAATTATTTTTTAATATATTTTTATTGATTTCAGAGAGGAAGGGAAAGGGAGAAAGAGATAGAAACATCAAATGATGAGAGAGAATCATTGATTAGCTGCCTCCTGCACGTGCCCCACACTGGGGATGGAGCCCACAACCTGGGCATGTGCCCTGCCCAGGAATCGAACCCTGACCTCCTAGTTCATAGGTAGACGCTTAACCACTGAGCCATTCTGACCAGGCTAGACTATAAACAGTTTTAGACTGAATCTATGTAAAGAGAAATTGGAGGAAAAGGAGTAAGGTAAAAGAAAGTGTTCTTTTTTTCAAGTAACTTGTTTCCTAGAACTTAGTGTCCTATATCCAAAGCCTGAAATTGCAACTGGATATATTCTCAGTGAGAATTGCCTGTTTCAGTCTTATGCATAACTGTTCTTTATCACCAGAGCTTATTTTCTACCTAGTATTTGGTTGGTTGGCCAAGGTAGTGACATGATTAAGTTTATTTTTATGGAACAGCCAGATCAGCATTCTGTCCACCTTGTTTTAGGGTCCTGGATTCTAGTATAACATCCTCCTACATAATTTAGACACCTGTTTTAAGTTTTACAGTTCTTCAGGCACAGATCTCATTCATGTAGAGATGATGCCAATACTGGTAAGTTAGTAGATGGTGTGGAGATGCCTCTTCTTCATCCTAATATCCTAAAAAGTACAGTGAGAAACCCACCTCCTGTCATCTCCATTGCACAGGGTTTGTGTTTACTTGATCCAGGTTAAGGGCCCAATTGCTTGCTGATTTCTCTTCAGTAGATTTTGCTGCAGACCATTATATATGATAAAAAGGGAAAGTGTGTGAGAGGAAGTGAACCATGTATTAATAGTATTTATGGCTGATTTTTTTTTAACTGTCATAATCTGATCATCTCTTCATATTTTAGATTTATAGCTTGACTATATTATAAATTTGAGGGCACTGAATCTCAACTATTCTTCCTAGGCTGACTTTTGTATAACTGTTCATATATTCCATTAGTATACTATACACAAAACCTCTTTTGCCTGCCCAAGAAAGGCCTGTCCATTCATGTTTCTAGCTTAAGTCTCAGTGAATAGAATCCTGTTGGTTTAGGATAATGGGAAGTGACAGGGCAAAGAATGGCACTAGCATTTATAGACATTTTTTACACAAGAGGTTGTAAATTGTCCCTCCAACTCTTTGGGCTATTTGAGGATAGAATGGCATGCCTTTTCTCATATAAGTCTCGTGGTGACTGTGGGCTTAGAAACCTCCCACCCCTCAAACAAAACAGAACCCAGATAAATAACCTCTGCCTGATTGGTTCTGATTGATCACCAGCTAGGTTTTTAGTCTTGTGCTCTACTGGTTGTTTTTGTTGTTTTCTGTCACTTTGTCATGCTTCCCAAGAGAAATAGTGTTGGGGTTAGTCCTATTGGTGAAGGACAGGACTTGCCTGGCACATAAGAAACTCATCTCTGAAAGGAATGAGAGATGGATAGAAGGAATAGATGGGAAGTCAGATCACTTGCTATACTAAGTGTGCCAGTTAATAATGGCGGATTTTGTAATCAAAGAAAACACGATAATTTCAAGAGAAACATCAAAAGTGCTTTATTCAAAGTAATGTCCATCGCTTAGCTACACATTTCCCCCATCTTTCAGGTTATTTGTGGATACCGTCCCAATAGAACTTTCCTTGTTTTGAGGCAAACCATTCAGAGACCCAATTTTCTACTTTGTATGTTTTGAAGTGCTGCTCAGAAAGTGCGTATGCCATCGATTGGAACAAGTGGTAATCCGAAGGAGCAAGGTCTGGTGAATACAGTAGGTGGGTTAATACTTCCCAGGCAAGATCTTTTAAGGTGTCTTTAACTGGTTTTGAAGTGTGTGATGGTGCATCATCATGAAGCAAAATTACTTTGCTGTGTCTTCTGGCACATTCTGGTCGTTTCATGATCAAAGTGTGGTTCACATTGATTATTTGTTGTCAGTAGCTGTCAGTATTAATGGTTTCACCTTGTTTTAGAAGCTCATAATACAGCACACCTTCCTGATCCCACCAAACGCAGAGCATTGTCTTCTTTCTGAAGCAATTTGGCCTTGCAGTTGATGTTGATGGTTGACCTGGATCAACCCATGATTTTGTGCGTTTGGGATTCTCAAAATAAATCCACTTTTCATCACCAGTTACAATTTGATGCAAAAAAAGACTTTCTTTCGTGCCATTGAAGCAACATTTTACTGATGACTTTTCGGTTTTCTATTTATCTTTCGCTCAGTTGATGTGGCACCCATTTTCCATCCTTTAAAATCTTTCCCATTGCTTGTAAATGATCGGAAATTGTTTGCAGAGCAACGTTTAATCTTTCTGCAAGTTGTTTTTTGAGTTTGACATGCATTTTCGTCCAATAATGCTTGTAATTGTTGGTCTTCAAACTTTTTCGGTTGACCTGGACGTTCTTTGTCTTCCATCACTTTTAAAGCGTTTAAACGAGCGTTCACAAGTATCTTGAGATGGAGCATGTTCACTATAAGCTTCCCAAAGTATTCAGCAGCATTTTTCTTCAAAATAAAGTAATGAATTAAAACTTCCCGCAAATGCTCTTGTTTTTGGCATGAAATTTGACATTTTTAAGTGTAAAAATATCTATGATAACACCTTCCGAAAATTTGACATATGAAGTTTTGAAGCTTGTTGTCAATACAACAAAATAGCATGCATATCAAATCACATATATATCAATATACTAGAGGCCTGGTGCACAAATTTGTGCATGGGTGGGGGTCCCTTGGCTTGGCCAACAATTGGGCTGATCAAGCCTGGCTGGCCTGGGAAGGCTCCAGGGCATATGCAGTGTCTGGCCCTCTCGCCCAGTCCCGATCGGCCAGACCCCAGCAGCAAGCTAACCTACCAGTCATTGCGTCTTCCCCCTGGTGGTCAGTGCATGTCATAGTGACTGGTCGAACAGTTGACCAAACGGTCGACCTATCGGTCCGACACTTAGCATATTATGCTTTTATTATATAGGATGGGTAACTCCCATCTATTGAAAGAAATCCGCATTATTAACCGGTACACCTAGTATAGGTGGGGACAGAAGTAGGTTTACAATTGTGAGTATTCGAAACACAGAGTTTATTCTTGTATTATTATTTATTAATCATTTTCCATGCGAAAAACTGTAAACCTACTTTTGCCCCACCTTGTATATCGGTCATTGGACATCAGTTTTGGTAAAAACTTAAGTCTGGGCCTAGAGTTATAGTGTTAACTGAAGTAGCTGATTTGAGTTGTTTGGTTTTGTTATTAGCACATTTGGGAAAGTAAAACTTGATACTTTAGGTCTAGGAGGTTATAGGAAATCCAGCTGGGTTAAGTATGTTTAAAAAAAAAGCCCAGCCCTAGCTGGTTTGGCTCAGTGGATAGAGCGTCGGCCTTTGGACTGAAGGGTCCCAGGTTCGATTCCGGTCAAGGGCACATGCCCTGGTTGCGGGCTCGGAGGGTGTGCAGGAGGCAGCTGGTCAGTGATTCTTCTCATTGATATTTCTATCTCTCTCTCCCTCTCCCTTCCTTTCTGAAATCAATAAAAATATATTTAAAAAAATAAAAAGCCCAGGCACTAAGTAGAAAAGCATGTGTTGCTACATCTTTTTTAAAAATTATTTTATTATTGATTTTAGAGAGAGAGGGATATAGAAACATCCATTAGAGAGATGAGAGAGAAACATCGATCAGCTGCCTCCTGCACGCCCCCCACCTGGATTGGGCAGAAACCTGGACATGTGCCCTGACCGGGAATTGAACCGGTGACCTCCCTGCATGGGAAGACGCTCAATCCACTGAGCCATACCAGCTGGGCTGCTTATTCATTAATAGTAGTAGAAAATATAAACATCTTGTATCCCTGTTAATCTTAATACATTTTCCTTACTTCTCTACTAGAATATTAACTGGGTGTTCCCTACTTACAGCTCTTCAGATAGGTAAATATGCTAATGATTTATATTAAGGCTTATAAACCCTGAAGGATGCTTTCCTCAGATTTGTGATTTCTGCTAGTTTCTTCCCTGATAATGTTGTCTTAAATTACACAGTGTCAGAATATAAAGGTTGAAAACAAACTATCCCTCCACTGACCACTTCTTATTGATGAGGCTGGGAGCTAGAAAATTCTTGGGTGGCTGCAGTGATTCGTTTTGTGAGCCTTTCATATAATTACATATTTTTATTCACCCATTGGTTGGGAATAAACCACTTCAGAGTGAGAGAGATATTAGACCTACCTTGTGTTTTGTTAATCCGCACCTGAGGATATTTTTACCATCGACTTTTTTTTTTTTTTTTTTTGAGAGTGGAAGGGAGGGGGAGACTCCCCCTCTCTCTAATTGGTTGCCTCCTGCACCGGCCCCAAATGGAGGCCAGGGATTGAGCCTGCAACTGAGATACCTGCCCTTGACTGGAATCAAACCCGAGACCCTTCAGTCTGTGGGCCGATTCTCTAACCACTGCCTTGTTTTTGATGAGCTTGTCACTAAAATGTTGAGATTTCAAAGAGGAAGCTGGGACAATGAGTCAGTTCCAAGTACAGGAGCGCACTTATGTCTTCTACTAGTATGCGGATTCCATTGTGGCTAACCAATGGCAGTTTGGTTTCCATTAACTCTCTTTTTAGAAGGCTTATTTGATTATATCTAGATTCCTTTCCACCATCTGAAATAAATGAAGAAATACTTGTTCCTCCCCTTCAGCAGTGGGCTTTGGCATAGAGATTAGCCATTGGGATGTGGAGAGAAGGAAGTTCATGCTGTGGATTTAGAAGTTGACCACCAGCCTTCTCAGAGAGCCTATAATTGGGATTTGTTAGAGAGTTTAGGTATGGGTGAACAAATCTTTTCCAAAGGAAGACCGTAGGGCTATGCATAGGACATTGCCAACCTGTAACTCACTAAAAACCTGAGGAACTATAAGCTATGGTAAGGTGTTTGATAGAATATTTTTTAAAGGGGTAAGTAGTTGAAGATTTAGATCTCAGGATAAGTTGGGAAAGTAGCCTGCAGAGTAGGCTTGGGTTCTTCTATTCATCCAAATATACTAAAGCAGCTGAACCCAGGTCAAGTACAACACTTAATTCTCTATTCCCCTTTCTCATAGGACCCCATAACACCAAGAAAGCTCGCCCAGCCATGTGGCTCGATGGTTGAGTGTTAATCTAAGAACCAAGAGGTCACGGTTTGGTTTGGTGAGGGCACTAACCCGGGTTATGGGCTTGATCCCCAATGGAGGGTGTGCAGGAGGCAATCAAACATTCTCATCACTGATGATTTTATCACTCTCTCCCTTCCTCTCTGAAATCAGTGAAGAAAAATAAAATATATAGATATAGATATAGATATATAGATATATAGATATGATCAAAAAGCCCTAGCCAGGTGTTTCAGTTGTTTGGAGTGTTGTCCTGTACACCAAAAAAGGTTTGGGGTTCAATTGCTGGTCAGGGCACATAACCTAGCTTGTGGGTTTGATACCTGGTCAGGGTATAGACGAGAGGCAACTAATCGATGTTTCTCACATCAATGTTTCTCTTACTCTCTCTAAAATCAATAAAAACATCCTCAGATAAGAATTAGGGGAAAAAAAGAACAAAAATGCAGATAGAGTGTAGATGGAAAAAACTTGTGTGATCCTCTTATTATATTTCATTGATCAAGGGCTTTTGAAGGAATCCCTCCCTCCCTTTTATCCTTTTGTTGTTGTTGTTGTTAATCCTCACCTGAGGATATTTTTCCATTGATTTTTAGAGAGTGGAAGAGAGGGGGAGACAGAAACACCCCCACGTGAGAGCAAACACATCTATTGGTTGTCTCCCACACACACCCTACCAGGGCGGGAATCAAGCCTACAACCAAGGTATGTGTCCTTGACCAGAATTGAACTACTCTGCAGTCTGAAGGTCGATGCTCTTTCCACTGAGCCAAGCCAGCTAGGGCCTCCTTCATCCTAAATTATCATTTTTCCCAAATGATTTCTCCATTTGAAAAATTGTGTTCTTGCTCTGGACGGTGTGACTAAGTAGTTAGAGCATCGACCTACGCACCAGAGGGTCACAGGTTCAGTTTCCAGTCAAGGCATGTACTTGGGTTGCAGGTTCCATTTGATTCCTGCCCTCAGTTGGTACGCCATGCAGGAGGTAACCAATTGATGTTTCTCTTTCGCCTCTCCCCTCCCACACCCCCTCCCTTCCATTCTCTCTAAAAATCAATGGAAAAAATATCCTCACTCCTTGGGTGAGGTTTTTTGTTTTTATTTGTATTCTTTTAACATATTAATTACAAGAAAAGAAGATAAGAATGGGCTATATATATGATAGACAGATAGATAGATAGATAGATAGATAGATAGATAGATAGAGCAATTGAGAGTGGCAATCAGAAAGGATGAATTTTAGGAAAAACCAAGACCCAACCTCACATAGTCTTCAGTATTTCTTGGAGCATTTTAGGCCCAACCAAATTTAACCAGTCCTTTAAATCCCCTTCTAGTTCATAATAATTTGAAAATAAATATTTGGCATTTTTCATGCTGCTGCTTCTCCACCCAACCATTGGAATACACCTTTAGGGATGAGGCTATTTAAAGAGGAAACAATAGGGGAAACTTTCTGACCTCAATATACCCTCATCTGGTTCTTCATTTGTCCCTGCTGAGGAACAGAACTTGTCTTTTGTCTGTAACACAAATACATCTTCACCTCCCTCCCTTTTCATTCCCTCCCCCTCCCACCCTCTCTTCTCACTCCCTTCTGTTATGGGTCCAATCAATGATGTCATTATGTGTGCCATTCAACTGCTGTTAAACCACTTGGCTATAGGAATTTTGAAGAGCAAAGAAGCAGAATGGAATTTTTCTCTCCCCTGCCCAGGGCTCTTGAAAATGTATTCTAATTTTAACTAGGGAAGTAGGAGTCAGGTTTTCCTTTGCTCAACAACTTTTACTCTGCCACTGTGCCTTAATTTTCAAGCACAAACTTTTTACCTAGCTGGTTATGAAGAAAAATTGGACATGAAATATTAGAAATAGAAATTGAACACTTTAAGAGGAAAAGCTTCAAAAATTGGGGGAAGAAAGTTGAAATTTTTGATGCTATGTTAACATTTATGGCTGGTGGTTTGCCCTGTTTACTATAAATTGGATCTTTTTAAAAAATATGTTTTTATTGATTTAAGAGAGAGAGAGAGGAAGGGAGGGAGGGAGGGAGGAAGAAACATTGATGTGAGAGAGAAACATCAATCTGCTGCCTTCCATATGCACCCCTACCAGGGTCCAGTCCCACAACCTGGGCATGTACTCTGACCAGGAATCAACCAGCAACCTTTAGGTGCATTGGACAATGCTCAACTAACTGAGCTACACCAGCCAGGGCTACAGATTGGATTTTTGAGAAGTTTGTTATAGGGGGCTTATTCTTCCCTAAGGTACATAGTTGAGACCACTAGGATCTTGTACCTTTTCATTTGATTTTTCCCTCTCTGATTTTGTTCATTTAGTTTGAACCCAAAGAATTAATAGATAAGGAAGTCAGATTAAAAAAACTCAACTCTTTTCTATCTCCCCTGCTTAATACCCACCCCCACTAATATCTTTGCATTCCTTCTTCTAACATGTCAGAACTGATAACTTTGATAAAAAACAAGTTTTATGCCTCTCTCTGGTCCCCCTGTAGTCTTTGCTCCAAGAGTAAACATAGCCTGGGAAAGGAGGGGAATGCTGGGTTTTGTTGAGTCTGTTTTACTTTTAAATATCCTTCAGTTGTTTTTGGCCAGCCAAGTTCTTGGGGTGGGATTATTTTTTGCGTGTCGGGTTGTTTTTTGTTGTTGTTGTTTGTTTGTTTTTTAAGTACTCTTCAGTATATAAGATGAATAATTTTAAAAATCCACCTGTCAACCACATTATATATGATTGGTTGTCGAGTTTTATGTCTAATTTGGGGGTGAACAGAGCTGGCCTGCCTTTTCTAAGCAAAACAATATCTGATCACTCAGATATTATTGGCTACAGTGAAATGTGAACTATCTGAATCCACGTCTATCCATCCTTCGAAATCTTCATGGGAGAAAAAATGTGGGCTATTTTTTTTTTTTAATCTGTGTGTGTATGTGTTATTATTTTTGCTGGGAGGGGGGAATTTTGGTGTTCAAAGGGCTCCTCATGATGTGAGAGCTGTACCAGTACAGGAATGTTTAAGATTTATTTTCAATACTTGAGAGTTTAACACTTCATTAATACTGTTCTTTGGGCTGACATTGATTGGGAGAGGTAATATTTTATTTTTATGGGGTCAGTTCAATTCAGGTTTAATAATTACATGATAATTCATTTTTCTTAATGTACTCACCAAAATAGCAAAGTTGCTTTTCATGCTTGATAGCCAAAGTTGGTCAGAAAAAAAATCAGTATTTTGGAGATGGAGATGGGGATGAGACAGGGTATCAGATTGGGAGATTTTATAGGGGGATACTTGGTGGTGGGTGATGTTTGCAAACTAGCAAAGAGCCTCTTTTTTAAATAAAATCTGAGATCTTATTAAGATCTAGAAAATGTTAACTTTTTTCCTCCCCTCCTGTACCTTTGCTGCTTTTTTCTCACATTTTCAAAAATTAATATTTTAGCCCTAGCTGGTTTGGCTCAGTGGATAGAGCGTTGGTCTGTGGACTGAAGGGTCCCAGGTTCGATTCCGGTCAAGGGCACATGCCCAGGTTGTGGGCTTGATCCAGTAGGTGGCATGCAGGAGGCAGCCAATCAATGATTCTCTCTCATCATGGATGTATCTATCTCTCCCTCTCTCTTCCTCTCTGAAATCAATAAAAATATATTTAAAACAAAAGAACCTTTAAAAAATTAATATTTTAACCAAATCTACCTTCTCATCCCCAGAGCAGATTCTTAGGACAGAAATAGAAATATACTTTCAGATTGTTCCACATTTGGAGTTCATATCAAATATTGAATCTTTTAAGTCCCTAGCAGCGAATATGTGTTATTGAGGAGATTGTTTGAAATGCTTAGTGTCTGGATTTTAGGAAGTATTTATTGAGGGAGGAGTTTATTAAGTTATAGAGTAGAGGGATGCAGTTATATAGAATTTTCACTATTATGCTCATGCTTAGATATGAAATAGTTGAGGAGGAAAGAAAACTGGAAATGAACAACTATATATAAGATGAGAGGCCTTATATGATGGCCCTCTTTAGCACTCTAAATGACAAGCAAAACACATGGTCCTTAACATTTATCTGTTCTCCACTTTATTAACATTCTCTCTTTTAACTCTGTATTAGTTCTGTAGGAAAAAATACCTTTGTGTGCATCAACATAATTGCCTATCTTTTTTTCTTCTACATACCTGAGCTGTTTCCTGAACTTGTTTTGGCATGTTCTTCCTTTATTGAACTCCTCTGGTTTAAAAGTGTCTTTCTGTTCCTCTATTTGAATTCTAAGAAGGCAGCAAGACAGGTGTGTGTTAGGGTAACCAAAGGAGGAAGGCATGAGTCTGAAAGGGGTAAAGAATTATGAATTTATTAGGTCATCTGGAAAGCCAAATGGGCTGAGCTTCGGCGACCCTAACAGTGCGTTCCTTAGAGCCAGCTGTGATTCCTTTCTAACTTTCCTTTTCCTTTCACATCTCTGCCGCAGAGATATCCTGTTTGTAGGAATCTTAAACATTTTAGGAAGGCCCCTACTGCTTTTGGGGGGAAATTGGATTGTGGTAACAGCCTTCTTTGGACTTGGTGAGGAATTTTTCTTTTAATGTTGGTCTACACTCAAAGCTATTTGCAATTGTTACCAACTATAGCTGCACATAAGAGTCCTAGGGGACCCTTTTTAAAATTCAGCTCCTTAAGCTCTTCATTTTGAGATTCATATTTATTAGCTTGGGTGAAGCCAGAAATCTGCATTTTAAAATATTAGAGGTGAAAAGAATCTGTTTTCCTGGTGCTCATTCTAAATGTGTAAATTCTTTTTTCTTTTTTTTTAATATATTTTATTGATATTTTACAGAGAGGAGGAGAGAGGGATAGAGAGCTAGAAACATCAGTGTGAGAGAAACATCGATCAGCTGCCTCCTGGGGATGTGCCCGCAACCAATGTACATGCCCTTGACCGGAATCGAACCCGGGACCCTTCAGTCCGCAGGCCGACGCTCTATCCACTGAGCCAAACCGGTTTCGGCTAAATGTGTAAATTCTTAAGTAACTGTCATCCTTCATTCTCTGTATATTTTGGCCAAGACAACATTTACCTCCCCTCAAACGTTTTTAGCTTTCTTGACATTTCTTCCAAATTGTGCATCGCTTATCCTTAAAAGCAACAGCTTTTTGGCTTTCAAGTGAAGGGAAGTGTGGGGACTTTTAATAGAAACGTGGTTTCCAGGGGTCTCAAGTGTGAAGCCTTCATTTCCTCCACCTGCCTTGCTTTGTCCTACAATCAATTACTGTAAGACCCAGATGACCTCCTCTGGGGTTGAAGAAGAGTGGGGGTTGAGGAAAAGCTTGATTTGGACAAGAGAAAGAAAAAGTGATAGGAGCTAGTGACTCAGAAGAAGAGTGTTTGGTTCTGAGCTGTTTGGGAACTTCAAATCCATTGAAGACAGGAGATAACAGTTCCTGGTGGTCTCTTATTCTGGTGT
Source organism: Plecotus auritus (assembly GCF_963455305.1). Taxonomy (NCBI): domain Eukaryota; kingdom Metazoa; phylum Chordata; class Mammalia; order Chiroptera; family Vespertilionidae; genus Plecotus; species Plecotus auritus. The sequence continues at coordinate 170,608,596 of NC_137772.1, forward strand.
AGTTTTAAAGTTTCTGACACCTAGAAAATTGATTCTGATCTCACAGTTGAAAGATTGTTGAGAGTAGGTAAGGTGGTTGTTTGGGAAAGTGTATTAAGTATATGTGTGGGGGAGTGTTGGAATGTCTCTTTACTGTGTACTGTTAGTGCTAGGACACTGTACCCTTTCCTAGTCCTGTCCTTCCTTTATAGTCCTCTTTTGAGCTCTGTGTACTGGTTTTTAGAACCACCCCGTGTTCTGTGGTCTGGCTAGCATAAGGCTCAAGGGTTAACATGTACAGATGAATTTCAGAAACGGGGTCAGGGAGGTGACAGCTGTGTGTTTAAGCATTGAAGTGTTTCTGAGAGAAAAACCATCAGTTGCTGTCATTCACCCTGAGAGTATGAAATTGGAAGCTCGCTTACCCTGGAGTGTTTCATAACCTTTACCTCTGGGAAGTCAAGGCCATATCATTATTAATCTACCATCTCCTGAAAGCCCTCAGGCTCTGCTTTCCATCTTGCCATCAGTCACGTGGCAGCGAGAGTCAAGATGTGACCATAAGGTTCCCTCTTTGCCTTTTTGCCTCATTCTTCCCTTACATTCCCTTGGAAAATCAGGTTGAACTGTTAACATAGTATGGTAACTCATGTACAAAAGGGGACAGTTATTTGTTATTTTTGCAAAATGTGACTATCTTAGTTCAATATTAGCCTCTCTTCCATCACTCCAGGGGAAAAACTTTTGAGAAAATAATCTTCTGGAATAATGGCAGAGTTTAGGTCCTGATGGGAATGTATTATATGAGACTTTTACATTGAACATTGTTGGATGTGAACAATAGCTCAGTCATTTAAACAGCTATAGGAGAATGGCCAGCTCCAACTCATAGCAGTACCTAAGCTTCCCTGAAATGCCCCTTCCTACTTGTAAAGATAACTGAATTCTTTAAAAAAAAAAATATATATATATATATATATATATATTATACACACACACACACACACACACACACACATTATTTATTTCAGAGAGAAAGGGAAAGGGAGAGAGAGATAGAAACATCAGTGATGAGAGAGAATCATTGATTTGCTGCCTCCTGCACACCCCATCTGGGGATCGAGCCTGAAACCTGGGCATATGCCCTTGAACCTGGGACCCTTCAGTCTGCAGGTTGACGCTCTATCCACTGAGCCAAACTGGGCCTGACTGAATTCTATAGATTTAAATTCTGCTTCCTACACATGATGTAAGTGAGTGAGCTTGTTGCACTGACCAGGAAAAATGCCTGGCTTGGTTAATGCTTTTGGTCTCCTCTAAGAATAAGTGAGTATGTCTCTTAATTGAATTCAGAAATACCTTTGCTTTGTGTTTTGGGAATTACTGAGTTCAAATTCTCTAAATAAGCCTGGGTTACATTTGGGTCACTGTTTTATTTCTCCTAGTTTCTCTTTATGATCCAGAGTGGCACTAGTAATAAGATTGAAGAAAGTGAATGCTTTCAACACACAGTCCATGGGGTGATATTGCTAATTAAATCAAAGTGGACTCCTTTTGGCAGAGCAAATAACCCTAGAACACTAAGCTTTGAATAGTAGTATTTATTGTATTCAGGTTAAAATTAGTAAGTTTTGAAAAATGTTCTCTTGAATTTGAATCTTGAAAACATAAGTTTGGTTTGGAAGATAACAAAGGTAGGATTCCATTTTGGGTAGAGAGCAGCTTATCCTTGGTACTCATAAAAAGAGGCAGTCGTTTTAGAAAGTGCATCTACGCTATTCAGGCTGCCAGTTACTGTAATTGGCCTTCTATTTGGGACTTAATTCCTGGCTACAGTGTATATACCATGGAAACCATTGACAAGAGCCCTTAATTTAAAATTTTCTAGTTATTTCCTAGTACCTCTTTTTCCTCCTGGGACAGTAAGGTATTTTTAAATTAAATGTCATTATATTTAGAGAAGAATAAGTTCCTTTTTTTTTTTTTTTTTAAT